>NC_051185.1:60073616-60107939 GCF_013339695.2 Rhipicephalus sanguineus
GCCAGACCGAAGCGTCAGCGACTCCACAACTATTTTAAGCTACTCATGTGACCCTCGCTCTACTTTTGCGCGACTACTGTTGAAAATAGTGAAGTATTCATTTTAAGCAAGTCCAATAATACTTGCCGGTCTGCCCAGCGACTGCAAAAAAAGAATATTTCCATTTTAGCACTATTTGAATAAAACTCGTCAAAACAACACGCCTTTCGCAGCAAGGTAAGTATAGAAAGCGCGAAAAGATGGTCTGTGATTTCCAATTAAGAAGTTTAGGTATTCCTCATAAACATGCTTGTATGAGTCAGGGGCGTAGCCAGAAATTTTTTTCGGGGGGGGGGGGTTCAACCATACATTATGTATGTTCGTGCGTGTGTTTGTATGTGTGCATGTATATATATGCAAGCAAAATTGAAAAATTTCGGGGGGGGGGGGTTGAACCCCCCAACCCCCCCCTTGGCTACGCCCCTGGTATGAGTATAGCCAACTAAAATGTGTGACTGATGTACATAGTGTCATATGATGCAAAATAAACTGCAGAAATCGGCATCCTGTTTTAATCTTTATTCCTGATGACCAAGAATAAATCAAAAAGTGGTGACGGCTGGAGGCATCAGACTTGTGACTTGCTAGGCTGTCGCTCCTGTTCAGCGTGAGCACCATAGAAACGGTATCTGAAAAGGAGAAGGTGATATTATGATGAGAAAATGAAACTGCAGTAAAACTTTGCAAAATCTACACAATTAGTTCACACGGACATAATGAAGGCACACAGCAAAACAAGAACTACAAACAGGCATGGTAAGGAACCAAGTTTTTTGCCGTTATCGTGTAAAACACAACTTGCAAATAGTAGCTTTCTAAACACGTCACTTGGCGACAAACTTGCAGCACAAGATCATGTGAGCCTATTTTAAACAACAAACGAAATTTGTGTAAGCTCCTTTGCGTGGGAGCCACTCACCTCTTTTCCTACGTCGTCTTGTCCAACCAAAGGAAATGTAGGATCGACTGCCTCGTTCGGTTGACAGGGCGAACGCCGCTGTTGATTTATCCATCACGAGCGGTGAGGCGCCAGACCAAGCGACACCTTCGTTTCCCTGAGTGTGGCTGTCAACTGGAGTGAAGAGGCGGGAGAAGTGATCCGGGATTCTGGGAATAACCACAACATTCACACTGCTTATTTGTATTTAAAACCACCCTTTGTTCAACAAACCGTTACTGTACACACATCTGACACGAGTGTTTCGTTCGAAATAATTTCCCACCGAAAAAAAAATGTTTACGTAAAAGGCAGCGGGAACATCGTATCGCAATAGGCGCTGGCTATGCACGAATGAAAGCACTTTTCTGAGTAATCGCTTCAAAATTTGGTTTCAGAATAAGCACGGCTTTGCGCCAGCATATTCCGACACCCAAGCACATACTCCGGCAGTCAAGGGCACGCCGTGAGTGGTTACTGACCGCATGTTTTATAAACGTAACCCATCCTTAAATACTCAGCAAACACATTCGAGTACGAGCGCCCGAACGGCAGATAACTTCCGCAGAGCTGCTGCAGACGCCCAGCTAAAGCTGTATAATTAGTACCTACGAAAGCAGTACACTCACCGTTAACGGGCGCACGTTGTCCGAGTCCGCAGCTCCATGAATATTCCGCCCTCCAAGCGTGACTTCGAGCACGGAGCCTGGCCTCAACGTCACCGAAGATGCGCATTTTGCTTCGGACATCAAACCACCAAACTGCGCGACAGGCAACTGACGCAACCCACGCAACCTGCGCAACCGACGCAACGCATTCCAGAAGACCGACCAGACTGAGAGAGGAGGCCGAGGCGCGGCTGGCGCGGCGACAGCCTGGCTGACTCCTTTGGCGAGGGAGGCGAGCCACCGCGCCAGAAAGGCGCCGAACGGCAAACGCGCGATACGTATGGCGCATACGACGGCGCCTTCATCGCGGAAGCCAATCGAAACGCGCTTCAGGAGATTGGTTGGTTGGTTGGTTCTTTAGGGGAATAGCCCAACCCACTACGGGGGATCGGCCACGAAGCGTGCGGCAGTAGACTTTGTGAAAAAATAAATTAAAATGGATATGCGAAAAAGATAATTTATAGTAAAGAAAAAAATGTTTGGGCAATTTTGGTTCTTTTTTTTCTTTAATGAAATGTTAATTAAACGATTGTTAAATAATAGAATTAATTAAATAAGCAATTACAGAAATTTATGTAAGGGAATGAAAAGATATATTTCTACTTATAATATTAACATGGCAGTCTCTTTGTTTCTTTAATATAAATGAATATGGCATCATATATGCCCCTGTTGCATTGCCCTAGTGCCGACGCCCCCAGGGAGAGTAATGCTGATGTGGAAAGCTCAAGGCCAAGTTTTTCAAAAGGAGGTTTTAGAAGTCTTTGCCTTATGTTTTGGTATCTTCGACATTCTGTGAAGTAGTGCTCTATTGTTTCTGCTTGATTACAATAATTACAGTTAGGGGAAGGAATGAAACCAGGCCTGTGTAAATAAAAATTTAGTGACCGTATTCTGCATCGCAGTCTAGTTAACGTTACTTCCAATTGCCTTGTACTACACCATGTGCTATTCCACGAAAACCTTAGGTGCTGAAAATATGTATTGTTTAGGACAGAAGATTTAGTACGTTCCTCTTGCAGACAAAAATTTCGGAATCGTGCGATCGTGTTATTAGAAGACGGCCTCAGAACATTTATGACCGGTCCTTTAAGGGATGCTGCCGCCGGAGTGTCCGCCGCTTCATTTAATATCAGTCCAGTGTGGCCTGGTACCCAAACCAACCGGACGTGCCGTACGTGATTGGGCATATATGAGTAAAATTCTGTTAGGCAGCTCGATGGCTGTGGCACTGTTAATGCCGTACACACAGACAAGGAATCCGTTAATATAACTGCTGAAGAGATATGTGCTGGGAGTTTCCGCAGAGCAAGAATAATTGCGATTAATTCTGCCTGGAATATTGGTGTGAAGTCGGGCAAACGAAGGGAAAATGACCAATTTAGTGCTGATGAATAAATTCCCACCCCTGCCTTCTCATCAGTAACAAAAGCATCTGTGGCTATTACTGAATTTATCCGTACGTTTTTAAGGTGGTCTTCCAACAACCCATTTAAATATCTAATGGGCAATAACTTAGCATTTTTTGGAAATATGTCGTCATATTCTATTACTGCAGTGTGTTTGAGTGCGTTTGGGTAGATTATCTCACTAAATGTCACTTGTAATGGCTCCAGGAGCTTTTGCACGAAAATTATTTGAGGGCGATGTAGTCGAGACCATTCACGTTCAAAAAATGTGGACGGCTCTCTAAGAAATACATATTGGAAGCGTCTGTGTTGAGAGGCATATATGTTTAGAAATGTTTGAACTGTTAAAATTCTAAACCTAGTTTGAAGACATGGCAGGTTTGTTTCATGGTAAAGTATATTATTAGCTACAAATTTTGGAAGTCCGAGACATAAACGTAACGCCTCACGTTCTATAGTTAGAAGAGTCCCGTGACTCCAGCCCGAATGCGAACTCTCTTTCTCTTCATCTACCTTCCAAAAGGGGTCGAATGGACACCCGAAGAGAGTCACACGGCCGTGACCCTCTTTTGACTCTTTTTTTTTTCTTAGAGTGTGACGGAGCTTCCACAACTCTCGACAAAATTCGCTTCTTTCATGACGCCCCGGCGCATGCGCTCTCCCCTAGCGGAAAAATCGCGAAACACCTCTTCATCTCGGAGGCTTGGCTTATGGCAATAACGATTGTTCCGGCCCCTACCAAAACGGCAGAGGGCAGCGCAAGAAAATGGAAGAGGCGGATTGAGAGGAGCGTAATGCGCTTCAATGCGGCGAACGCAGCCGCCCGAGATCCTCTTTTGGCCGCGCGTTTCTCGGAGGCCTTGCAATAACTATGATTTCGGGATCTCGTTAGACCTAGAATTCAGTTTAACACATTCGGGACCGCGCCTATTCCCATCTTTAGAATGTTAACGATGACTACACGTTCAAATTTTGGCGCTCTCTGAGCGCTTCTGGGCAGCTCACGCAATCGAAAAGGTAAAAGAGCATGCTTTTCATCAGTTTCGCTTGTCAATTTTTTTTTCCGCCGCGGGGAGATCTCTTAAACTGGTTGGCAGTCCAGTAGGTCAGCGCTCGTTGTTTCAGACATGGCGTCGACGTCACTCGCGAGTCATTGAAGAAAACAGCGAATTTCGACAGATTCTGATGAATCTGAGCGGGAATCTCTGGATCATGGTAGCAGCAGACACGGAAGACGACTTCGATTCGTCAGACTTCAGCACTGACAGCGAAAGTGCTTCAAACCGCCCCGGAAGATCAGCAGGTATGCGCCGGTTAGTTTCGTCCTCTCCTCGGGCCGTCTTTAGCGCTGCATCAATCGTGCAATGGTTCATTCTCTGTGCCTTGTGCCTTGTGTGTGTGTTTTAGAATAGCGCAGGCAACGATAGCGATCGTAGCGGTCGCCCCCGCGATTTCCGTCCCTTAACGGGGCTCCGCAAGGGGATAGCGTACGACGCATGAGCAGTAGCGACAAGCGCTAACACGAAGCTTTGCGTACCCCATTCTAAAACTTCCTAATACCATTCGAAGCTGTTGTGCCGAGTTTTATACACTGCGAATCTAAGAACAGAGTGAATGAAGGTGTGGGTGCGCGCTAGGTCGTATTTCATTACAAATGTGGCTGCAGCGCATGTAAAGACAATGCAGACGGACTGACTAAGCCGATCGAGCTCATTTGTTTGTTTCTTTGTCGCCTTAAGGAGACTGGCTCATACCGACGAGGGGGATTGGCCACATTGACAATAATAAAGGGAAATGTAAACCCTATGAAACGTCCAAAAGAAATAACGGACAGCAGACAGCGCTCCTCTTCGCCGGTGTGTCTGTTGTCCTGCCTGCGGTCACGTTTGTACTGAGAACATAAACAGTCGAGCAGTGCAGAAAACTCGGCGCGTTGGCGGCATCGTACTTTTGGCCACTGCCATAATTTACTGAGATAACGCGAATAATTATATTGCTACGTACTCCGGAGTACCTTAAGGGGGTTTAATGAGCATTGAGGCAAAACGACCGTGGTAATCGTAGGGGGCTACCTCGTCGTCCTCTTTCTCTTCTCGCGCTTCCCGTGTTTTCCACTGGCCGTGACACTTCGTATCATTCCACCTCTCTCAGACGAAGCTCTATGGGCGAGTCTAGCTTGTGCCCTTCGTGTGAACGGCTTCAGGCGGGCAACGTGCTTCACCTCAGTGTCTTGCATGAACGTCGGCCACTTGTAGTTAGACGTGCAATTTAGTAGTTTACCTCGCTCAGACGATGGAAGATCGGGCACGGCCCGGCGTAGTGTGCGAGCAGCTTTTGGCTCTAGCCACGTCTGGGTATTGGAGTCCACGCCCACACTAGATCACCGCAAACATAGGTTACGTGCCGGTGTGGACTGTCGTAGCTTGTTTTAGAAGAGTCTTGCGCGGCCAATGTACGTAAGCATGCAAGTCGACGAGCCTCTTCTGCACGACACTGTCTCCGCGATAGACAGATTGTCAAGGGCTACAAAAGGAAAGATTGTCCTACAATTTTCTCTGATTCCCGAACAGCCATTAGGAATTACTCTGCCGGCTCCGTATCAATGGAAGCACACAAGTTACTTCTAAACAGTCTCAGTACTCATCTCAGCGAGAACCTGAATACCACACACCTAGTCTGGTTTCCGGCTCATCAGGGCCACTCGGTCAGCCCCAATTGCTACAATCCTAACGAGCAAGCTCACTCTGCTGTGCGAGATCTCACATGCCGTGCACCAGATCGAGAATTGCTCCAGGATGGCTGCAGCTCCTACAAAGACCCTCTTAGCACTTTTCATGAGATCACCTCGCACTATATGGACGGTAGGAGATTCCTTTCTCCATCCCATCAGAAGCTTACCCGAGCTCAGGCAGTCAGATTAAGATTGATCCAAACCAAATCCTATCCCACACCGTTTGTACTTAACAAAACTGACGGCGATTTTCCCGCCGAATGTAAACATTGCGGACACACTCCGTGTCTACTTGATCATATGGTCTGGCTGTGCCGCAACCAAGGGGCCTCGGATCTCAACGGTGAGGAGGACTGCAGTCGGCGTATGACCAGTGAAGTCCTCCAAGATCAACTCCCGGCCGTCCGGAGAGCTCACGCCAGCGGGAAAGCCTTTGGCCTATTGGTGCCGACGTGGGCAGAGCCACCGACTTAGCCTGGGGGCTTTGCCCTCGGGCCGTAGTTTCCCTGGACCATAATAAAGTTCTAGCCATGCCATGCCATGTCTAGCGTATGTCGAGGTGAGTGAGCGTAAAGCAGGTAGAAAGCGCTGTAACCTGTCGTGTCTTGTTTCGCAGAGTTGAGGGAGTACGTCACGAACGGTAATACTTCATCCCAGTTCATGTGATGGGAGGTAACGTACGTTGAGAACATGTTGATCAATGTTCGGCTTGTGCGCTCGGTAAGGCCGTTAGCTTGTGGTTGATAAGAAGTTGAGTGTCGGAACTTGAAGACACACAAACGAAAAATGATTCCACAACATCGGCGATAAATTGGCGACCACGGTCACTTATTATCACGCGAGGGAGCCCGTGTCGAAGGATGGCTGAATGCAATAGTAACTATGAAACCTGGGCTGGCATGGCGGAGGATGAGGCAGCCGTCCCGCAGTACCGCGTCAGGTACTCAGCACATACGATTACCCACTGGTTGGCTCTTGAAGAACGCGGGAACGGTCCCATCGGGTCTCTGTCGACCTTTTCAAAAATTGGGGGACACTTAAGCTTCGCCTTTAAGAGTTGAACGCGATAGCGAAATCCGGCCCCTAGTGCGCACTTCAACCACTAAGTGCATACTTATTAATGTGTATTGTTACAAACACACACGCACGCACGCGCGCGAATTTTACAGGCTTTCGATCTAAAGCAAGAGTCGCATGGCCTCCAAGATATACGCCGCGCGCCGGCCCTCTCGGATGCCATGAAACGTCGAAACATATTTCTCACAATGCCTCACAGATGGCAGCACATTATCTAGCGTTTGCTGCGTTGGCTTGATATGTTTTCCTCTAGATGGACATAGTTGTCCATTTTTAGAGCTGTTTGAAAGTTCGTGTGTGTATTTAGCGGCGATGGCTGCACTATCCCGGCGTTTTTCGACGTAGTTTGATGGCCTCGCGAATGCGCCTACCGTATGGGCTCGTTTTCGTCGTGACACCTGCCGAACAAAATGCGTGGAGACTCCTTTCACTACATGACATTTATGTAGTGTTTTTGTCCGGTGCAGCTGCAAGCAACATCGTGGCTTTGTGGTAAGACACCTGCTTGCCACGCGAACGGCCCGGGTTCGATCCTCATTGGGACCGAAGATTTTATTGTTTATTTTATTTGCTACTTTCTCGATTTTTCGCTCACGGATGATTTTTCGCTCACAACCAACGGTGCCGACGCCGACAGCGGAATTTCTGCGACACGAGCTCTCTAACGCTACCGCGTTAAAACAGGGTTGATCCCTCCGTCATAGGAATCGGAATAACACGAAAGTAAAGCGTGCCCGTCCAGAAGTAACTGAATGTTTACTGTACATTGATATAAGAGAGTTTGCAAAATGTATATTGATGGCTGGCAGCTATAGCACCGTTTAACATGGATATGCCCACTTCGATGGTTGGTGGTATACATCTCCATCCCGACGACTAACGTCCCTGCTAAATGATAAACAAACCCTTGTGGTGTAGTAGTTAACGGTGAAAGCGTAATCACAGAACTAGGTGTGATAGCCAGAAGAGCGTCGCATATTGAACGCATAACCTGGTCGCCATCCCGCGGCATGTTAAAATGTGATTGAACACCTCGGCCGGACTAGAGGGAAACGAAAAGCGCGTCGTGCCGTCCCAGTAGCCAGGCCGCGATTTTTCTAGGGGCGAGCGCGTGAGCGGGGAACGCAGTGTTACAGCCAGGTGAGGCAGGCGCGCGTCACAGAGCCATGAGCGAGGCCAACGCTTTTACGACGCTTGGCTAAGGTCGCCACATCGCGGTGTGTTAAGGCATTGACAAAATTGAACTTCTATCGAAAACGCGCCGAATGGGAGGGACGTGTAACGCGTTGCAGGTGCTAATCGCGGAGGCCACAGTAATGACGTATTACTTTACCGCTCCCAGAGGGCAACACCACCCCGCCGACCGAAAGAGTGGTCGATATAAAAGGCGCGTTTGTAAAGCCTCTAGAGGCTGTGACCGTGGCGCAGTGGATAGCGTGTCCGGCATCTGCTGTTGCGGACCGAGCGGTCGTGGGTTCGATGCCCGTTGACGGAACTTTTTTCTTTGCCATCTGATCGTGTATATTTTTTCGACGTCGTTTCCGTGACGGAAATACGTCACTGTAGTCTTGGTGGACCCCGGCATAAAGCACTTTCGTGTTAAAACGCAGCTTGAGCAGCTGCTTTTTCTCCAGTCATCGAAGAAGGTGCACATAGCCTTGTGGGTGCTGCCATCGCTCTAGCACAAGGCTCGAGTACGTGCGGTTGGTAAGCCTGTACTTTAAACGGCTGGGTGGGACGATTTTTCGATGATCTTTCGAATTTTGCCAAATCGTCAGTTTCATTTGGTGGAGGTATTTTAGAATTGTACTCACTATAGCCTTGAAATTATTGCACGCACGAGTGATCGTGATAGGCCAAGACGCTTGTTCTTATTTCGTTGTTTTATAGCGTATGGCATGTATGCGTGTTGGCGGATGTACCAAGGTTCGCAACAACGTAAGCTCAGATATTCTGGCTGATATAGTGCCTCAATCACAACGTCTTAAGTGTAACACCCAGGATGATACCCGATAATGTTAGCAACTAATGAGCTTCACCACCGGATACCATTCACGTGTATACTAGCCGAAACCCACTCTCGCCGATGGTCACCACAACTTATATACACTCAAGCCCACTCAGACTAACCATAGCTGAACCTCTTTGTTGTTCATTTTGACCGGTACACCCACATCTTGCCATTGACGCCCGTGCACTCCGTGCTCATCCCCATCCACCTCTTACGTACTCCACGGCTGACGGACAAAGCAATACACGACAGTTGGGTCGTACGCATTTACTCATCAAAGCTAAATATCCAGCCGTAGTGTACCCCAACGTCGACTGCGATAACAAGTCCTCAGAAAGAAAATCCAACAGATCCTGCACATTGTGAGAATTGATTTCATGCGGAGCAGACAGCCAATAGCAGCCTATGCAGGATCTTTCAGTTTGGCCAAGCGCTACGAGGAGGATCGATGGCTTTGTGCAAATTCAGTACTTGTGCGCATATCGTGGGCTTGCGACATGCGCCGGTGTGACGGACCACTGCGTCGGCGTTGCAGGTTCTTGTCCAGCGTGAAATGGTTCCATTTTCATGGATCCTGTCGAGTTAGGAGGAGTGCCGGCGCAGTCCTAGCAGCGTGGTCCTCGTGACGAGGATGGCGGGCAGCACGAAAGCAAGGCAGGATGGAGCAGATGACGTGTCTTTGCGGCTACGACTGCAGCGTTGTATGGACAGTGGATGCTGGGCGGTTGGAGGACGGGACCCAGAAGGCGGTGGCATCTGCAAGGGGTCCCTGCCACGATCGTCTTATGCCGACTGTCCCGTGCGACTGCGGGTAGAATGGTGGAGCGGATCCCGCGGCTGAGCAGCTGTGCGCGTAGGTTTCTCTGCATCTTGGCAGATCAAAATGCAGGAGCTCTGAGATGGCTTCGGACAACTAGCCCAGTAGTCTTACGAAGGCGAAAACCTGAGACGCCTCATCAATCGCAAAAACTGACCGTCTTCATTAACACGAGTGATGTAAAACGTCATTGTCCCGTGATAACGTCATATATCGCCAAATGACACTATGACGTCACATAAGTTGACGTCACATGATTACGTCATCACATAACAAATTGGTCGAAGGTGGGCCGATCACGGAAGCCTTGCAATAATTTACCAGCTGATTTATAGTACATAAAACGAGAGAAGGACGGAAAAGAATAGAAACAAGCAAGATTGCTTGAAGATGAACAGGACTCAATCCGAAATCAGCAAAAGAATTTTGAAGGACGAAGTCTGGCGCTCTCACCTTTGGGCTCATGTGATTATAAGAGTTTGCATACTCCGATTCCATTTTCGGCCTACGCTTTATCTTGCATTTTCGGCTTGGACCTCGAGTTTATTCTTGTTTTTTTTTTCAGATCGGTTTACTTAGCCTTTCTTACAATTCGTTCCTGAAAGACAAGTCGATTATGCAATGCTTATATGCTGCTCGTCAAACTACCTTGCACGTGTAAAGTGCCGTTTGCTTCCAAATTTAACACTTAGGCAAGTCCTTGTCAAAGTGTACTTATTTACGCTTTTTGTCCGTTGCCTCTTTTCCTTCTAGACACAAATGAAATTTCGGTTTATTAAATATTTAGAAGGGCAAAAGTTTGTAAAAAACGAACGATCACGCCGAGTGCGCTTTCGGGAATTCAGCAAAAAACGATCATCGCTTTTAGAGCGCAATATTTCCTGCGCTGTTCTTTATTTCGAATTATGGCCACATTGGTTCGGCATCTCACTGTAAAATACTGAAGCGACGAAAACAGGTAGTAAGGAAGCAGAGTGCTTCAGTACTAGAAAACGTTTCTTCTTAGACCAAATTCATCGACGTTGTTGCACTACGTTGAAGCATAGTGGGCCGTCTAGGGCGGTGGTTCCGGCCAGGTGAAGTTGGTCACCAGTCGATGGTACGGTTCACACTTGAAGGCTCGCCTGAAGTCCGCTACCGTAGGCAAAGCCACGTTGCAGATGGCTCTCTGCACAAAAGACAGCAATAGGCAGAAATATAACGCTGTTACTACCACCGGATGCCGTGGCACGTTCTGCAATGCCAGCTGCAGCTACATTTGAGGCCCTAAAGCCATCTAAAAATTTACAGCAGATCCCACGCATTATGGCAATCGATTTCATGCGAAGCAGACAGCGAGTAGCAGCCCATGCCGGATTTTTTGTTTTGAGCCAAGCGTTACGAGGTGGATCTACGTCTTCGTGTAAATTTAGCAGTTGTCAATCAATCAATCAATCAATCAATCAATCAATCAATCAATCAATCAATCAATCAATCAATCAATCAATCAATCAATCAATCAATCAATCAATCAATCAATCAATCAATCAATTCTATCCATGCGGCTTCGTCTGGATGCCTTCGCGGCCACCTTCATTATTTGGTATACAGCAGCATAGGAGGGTATGAGTGTATAGCCAATATGAATGAGTGGTCATGACATAGGTTATACGGCATGGCTGTCGCGTACGGCATGAAGGCTCTTCATTGTTGAACCTGTAAGCATTTTCAGCGTCCTCCGAGGGGAATAGCGTGCAGGGTGACAACGGGTATGCTCTAACGGACCATTTGCGATGAAATTTAATTGTGCAAGCTAATGGTAATTGCGTCGCAGAGTCTTTGCTTTGTTTAGGCTTCATAGTTTTAAGGATGGGACATTGGATGTGTTCCTTTCGCTTAATGATGGCAGTATCGTACGAGACAAAATGCTGAAATAATTAGGATTGAAGCCTGGCCAAAATACAGTGAACTTGCTGGAAAAAGTTGACCACAATCGACAATGCATTGCGAACGATAGCTCAAAAAAGAAGCAAGGCAAGCAAGACGAGAAGCTACGAAGTGAAAAATTGACTTTGGCAATAATTACCAACCTTTTAGCTACTAAATAAAATAGTTGAACGGTGTTTGTGCCGAAGTGTGCTCGCTTATCAGCTCTTTTCTAATTTTAACTCGATTATCTCTAAACCGCATGTTTTATTATTTAGGTACCATTATTTCCTACGTATTTCAAGATAACCAGTTGATTATTTTTTCTTGTATTCTGAACAAACACATAGAACTAGTGAAGCAGAATTGCAAATATGTACTTTACAGTTTTTGTTTTGCAAATCTTCAAAGATACAAATTAACTGAAAATTTAGGTTTCAGTGGTAAAAAATTCACCAAAATTCTAACATTAGCCCGATTAAATAAATGTGCTTCAGTTAAGAAAAATCGGAAAATTTCGAGTAAAAGGATATATGCATTGTATGGATGTCCCTTTTAGTCACTGAGAAAATGGTACCTCCAAATGGCCGAAAATGCATGGGACGTACAGGGCTTACCCTGTGGCCTTAAACACTGAAGGCTGAGTCATGCCCAAGAAGTGTTTAAGGAGCAATAGCAGTTTATACCACTTACTGCCTGGGCAAGGCAATGAAAGAAGGAATCGCTGCTGAGCAAATAAAAAGCGCCTGCAATAAAATCGTTTGAGAAAGTGAAAGCACTTTCGAAGTAATTTTTTTTTGCACCACGCGTTTCAAAAATTATCTGCTTTCGCGTGGAGACTTTCGAAAATGAAAAAAAGTGTTTAAGGGGCCCCTAAACCGCTCCGAGTTCAAAGACGACAAAGTGGTTTCTTTCTCGTCTGCATTTACCTTCCTGCAGGCGCTAACTTATTTCTTCATAAAACCCGTACCCAGGAATTTTTTTCGGGGGTGTGGGGGCACCTGCTGAAGACCTTCACTATTTTAGAGAAACACCAATTTTCATTACCCTGTTTCCGTAAAACACCCCCCAATCAGAATTTCGGGCGGCCCGGGCCCCTAGGGCACTACTCCCTCCCCCCCCCTCCACTGGCTACCGGCCTGTGCCAGAGCCTTTGAGGATTTCGTGCTTTTCGGCTGCACGCTGTTATCTCCGCTTGCGCAGTCGAAAACGCACAAAACGAAGTGAAATGATTTGATCACGTACGATGGTCATGCAAGGCATGGCAGAAGGTTCCTGCGGCTGCATGGCAAATCAGGGTTGGAGGTAGAAGACAATACCCAAATGATCTGCCTTGTATATGGAACATTTGACAGCTTATTACCTCATGACGTCACGTGAACAGGCTGCTGTCGTCACGAATCGTGCTGAAAAGACGGGAAATGCCAGGAGAGAATAACGCCCTCGTTCTTTGAATTTTCAGAGGGTGCTTACAAAGGACCCCTAAACCAGCTTCGATAAAATGTTTTTCTACATTTCAAGTAAACGCGCATCGAGTTCCGAATGCCGTCACCATCAAAATGACAAGCGCGGCAGCGCTACGAGACGCGGGATCGCCACAAATTCCAAGAAACAACCCCTTGTAACCTCTGGGCATATCGGTAATCCCCAGCGTTGGCCGTGACGTCAACACTTGCGTCTGGTCATGGCATCCGCGAAAAGAACCTGTTTGTCTGCTCCTGGGTACGCGCGCTCGCCGCTCTTCCTCCTCGCACGGCAAGGAGGGGCACTCGGTCAGGAGCAGAGACGAGCTGACGAAGGGAACTTAGCGAAGGAAAGAGTGAAACGAGCGAGGGCCTCTTTTGGATCATCAAACATGTGTAACTCCGCTATTATGGCCCTCTTTCGAAAAAAGTTTCGCGGCTACTTGTTTGAAGACTCTTGCACATCTGCAACACGGCAACTAAATTTCAACTTCTACGTGGTTTAGGGGCGCTTTAAAGGCGCTTGAAAGGTGCTCTGCAGCACTTTTCCAAGTAATCCTCGAATGGCTTCATTAAATGAGCTTGTTGCCTCATGAATCGACTGCCGCGAAAATTTTTAGAATCCGTAAAATACAAGTGGAGTTGCAAACGTTTGTCGCACGCTTCAAGGACTTTCTCTCTCTTTTCGTACTAGCGAGCGCGCTCAAAAGCTACGCAAGGAGTGGGATGACAAAGGGGCAAGGAGGTGCGTCCCTTTGTCAACGCACTTCATGACCTGGAGCACTTTCTTTTCTATTTTTCTTTGAACGCGTGACTTCCTTTCAGCGTGATCGCGAGCGCGCTCGGGCACGTGGCGGCATCCCGCGGCGGCCACGGTGACTATGCAGCTCACGATGCTCAAACTAGCCAATGGCCGTGGACTTTGGGTTTTTGGCGCGGTCGTTTGGGTTTATGGCATCATTTTTCGATAGAATAGGGAATGATTCCTCGCTGATTTTGAGAATTATTTATAAATTCCAGGCCGCGCGCGGCGCTATAGTGTTTGGATCGAGTGTACTGAGGAACCTCGACTATCGATCAGCAGCGTTTTCTGGCCATGCTGAAAAAAGTGTTGCAGGGCCCCTCTATGAGACAGGGTGCCGAAACAAGCATTTCCCCCCCGCTAACCTGCACAGAGGCGTCATGGTCGGGGCTACCACATTCCATGAAACAAGTCACCAAGAAGTAGAGCTGTTCCTCGCGGAAGTCTCGAAATGTTGACCGCCGCCCGTTTGCAGTCGTCGCCTCCGCTGCCATCCTGAAGAAGTTCTGTGCCTCGGGCAGTCTTGTGATGCCGTTGGCCACGTATGCTGCCAAACCGGCGGCAATCAGCTTTCGGTAGTCGCGTTGCGTATAGTAGCCGACGGAGCCGCTGCTTTCGAGCAACGACGCATAGTTGTGCAACTCCCGGAGCAGTGATACGAGCTCGCCGTAAACCGGGTGCGTCGGGACGGGCTGCAGTCAGAACAAATTGAGGTACGTGTCCGTACCTCAGTTATGGATAGCCGCATAGGTATAGCCGCATAGAACTATAAAAGGTAAACGCATCTATCTATCTATCTATCTATCTATCTATCTATCTATCTATCTATCTATCTATCTATCTATCTATCTATCTATCTATCTATCTATCTATCTATCTATCTATCTATCTATCTATCTATCTGTCTGTCTGTCTGTCTGTCTGTCTGTCTGTCTGTCTGTCTGTCTGTCTGTCTGTCTGTCTGTCTGTCTGTCTATCTATCTATCTATCTATCTATCTATCTATCTATCTATCTATCTATCTATCTATCTATCTATCTATCTATCTATCTATCTATCTATCTATCTATCTATCTATCTATCTATCTATCTATCTGAGTAATTATAGGCCCATTTGTATCATTCCATTTTTCAGCAAAATAGTCGAGCGTCTTATACATACAAGATTAATATCCTACCTGACGAAGTTTAATCTGTTGACATCTAAACAGTATGGCTTTCGGCCTGGCTATTCCACTGAGCTTGCGCTCCTAACCCTCACCGATAAAATAAAAGGGGCAATCGACCGAGGCTTCGTAGTTGGTGGCGTATTCATTGATTTAACGAAAGCTTTTGACACAATTAACCACAACATTCTTATACATATACTTGAATCGTATGGAATAACTGGCCCTCCACTTCAACTTATCTCTAGTTATCTGTGCAATCGCACTCAAGTTGTTCAGATTGACGGTAATGTTTCAGCAGCTAAGAAAGTCAATCAAGGTGTTCCACAGGGCTCGATCCTTGGCCCGCTGCTCTTTTTGCTCTTTATTAATGATCTGCCCAATGTTTTGACCGCTACAGACTGTATCTTATATGCAGATGACACGACCATTTTTACTTATGCTAATAATGTCGATGAGCTACAACGAAACATTAACGTGGATCTACATAATATAAGTTCCTGGTGTCGAATGAACATGTTAAGAATTAATCCATCAAAAACCGTTTTTGTAGTTTTTCATTCCTTCCCGACTGTACTTTCAACATCTATATCTGTGCGTCTGGACGATAATTTAATTCCAATGTCTGACAGTACAAAGTTTCTCGATGTAATTCTTGACCGACATATGAAATTCAATCTTCATGCGCAATCACTCATTCGCAAGATAACGTTTGGAATACGCGCCATAATCAAAACTCGTTCATATTTTCAGCCACACATAATCCACTCCCTTTATCACGCGCATATTCACAGCCATCTATCTTATTGCATATCAGCCTGGGGTAACACATATTTCACCCATCTCAATCAACTACAACGCCTACAAAATCAAGCACTTCGACTCATGACTTTCAGCCATTTCTTAACCAATGCAACGCCACTTTATCAGAATCTAAATATACATCATCTTTATCACCTCTTTCAGCTGAAGTTATCAGTTGTGATGTATAGGCTTTTTCGCAGGAATGTGCATATAGATGGCATTGTCGTGGAAAGCCTTGTAAATAATAATACCACTAGGTTTTCTGAGCTTGATAACCGTCTTCTGCCTAAAGTTCGCACAAATTACGGTAAGTTCACTACCACATTTGCGGGAACCAAGCTGTGGAATTCCCTTCCTTACGTAATAAAATCATCAAACACGGAACATTCATTCAAAAACCATGTAAAGAAATATTTTTTGCAACAATTGTCTTCATCTTAGCAACTGCTTTTTAATGTAGCGATAACAATTGCTACATGTTATATTGTCCTTATGTTTTGTATTGGAACTTGCGATTGTTTGTTCTTTAGAGTTTCCTTTTTTTTGCCTTGCTAAACATATATGCATTTTTCACTTTCGTTTTTTCGCACTGTGCATTTTTTTTTCTCACCGAAGATACCGTAACCACTGAATGATGTATATTTTGTTTCTTCTCCCGTTAACATCATGTATGGGAGCCCCCCTGACAGTTTCTAACTTTGGGGCTCCTTGTGTATTACCAATCTTGTACACACTTTCCTGTACACTTTCCTATCTATCTATCTATCTATCTATCTATCTATCTATCTATCTATCTATCTATCTATCTATCTATCTATCTATCTATCTATCTATCTATCTATCTATCTATCTATCTATCTATCTATCTATCTATCTATCTATCTATCTATCTATCTATCTATCTATCTATCTATCTATCTATCTATCTATCTATCTATCTATCTATCTATCTATCTATCTATCTATCTATCGAAGGGAATAGGTAAATACAAGTTTAATAATCACACATCCATGTTATGGAGGTCTGTGCTGGGCACTTGAGAGAACGTCAGTGACACACTTATGTCCATTTATGATGTCGAATGGTGTCAATGGTCAAATGTCAAATGTTGATTTATGACGACTCCTACCGTAGCGCAAAAGGTTCTCGAGTGCAGGCTCGAGTGCAGACGGTGCAGTGGCGTGTTGGTGTCGTAATGCTGCTTTTAATTTGATTATACGCCAAATAACTGTAGTTTAGTGACAGCTCAGTGGAATGCAGGCTCTCCATCAATCGGTTTAATAAGTCAAGGGACCGATCTCACCGCGAGTTGCACTACGCCACGGCTGCCGCAGTGCATGCCGGTACTTGTAGTACTCGGTACGTTCAGCTGCCTACAGCATTGGCGAGCTGCATTAACGAGCTTTAGCGGCATTATTTGGATGAATTGCGATAATTGGGTTGAAGTACTGTGTGCTGGGATGCTGCAACAGGAGCCTGAAACAAAAGGACTCGGATTTTACGTGTTCTCAAAATATTTCAAGCTCCGGCAGGAATGTGTGCGAAAGTCAACGCTGTCGGACAGAGAGGCAACTACCGCGCACTTTCTTGTTCAACGTGCTTGTGAACTCCCTGTGCATGATGCATCGTGGTTTAGCAGTGCCCTCTTGCGTCATAACAACCTTGCTGCGCGAACGATGGACCGATCAGCGACAGCAAAATTTCATATAACGCGAGCGCTATGCCCTTGCCGGGGCGATCGCCGCCAGCGGCGACAGATTGGATACAACGTCCTTTCAGGGCTCAACAGAGATCGCTTTAATATATAGGGAAACGTAAACCGACCTCTCACCAAATGCGATGACGACTGTCAAACGTCTAGCATGAACGAGACCTGTAATACAAGCCAAGGTTATAACTGCGGCTGTGTACAGCTCGCGCCGTGGAGCGCACGGCGAAAACTCGGCCGTGCCGGCATCGCAGCCAACTCCGCCGCCGGGATTTCCCTATTCCTTTCAATATGCGATATTATTGTGAACGTATCGTAAAGCGGGCAACAGCGGTAGAAAAGCTCAACTTCTTTATGAGCGTAGGTTATTAACCGTGCACTGCTGTTTCGAAGCGGTAGGCCTAACGACGATACCGGCGCAGAGCCACCGGCTGAGGCCGCCGCCGCCAGCCGGAGCGAGCTACTGCTTATCCGCCGCAGTGCGTGTGTCGCCAAAATATCTTACTGACTCATTCATCCATTGTACAGCTGGAAATATTATGCCATTCACGAGATTTTTGTGATGGTAACCTTTGGCAAACGGCATGAGTGGCCAGTCACCGCTCAGCGGACGCGCCTCTAACCTGCTTCACAGCGACCGTTTTATCTTCATTCACGTTTAACTTATTACTCCGATCGAAGTCCTGCGTTGACAACACAGTCTACATGGAAAGTGTCACATCGGCAAAAACAAAAAAAAGCGCAATAAGCTCCTTTTTTTTCGTCCCTACGGCTTTTTTTTTTCTCCTGTTGTATAGCAGAGAGCTCTACGCAGTTTGGGCAAGTTATTTTCCGGATACTGTAGCTTGTGTCGCTTGCGTTCACTGAAGAAGATACTTGCTCTCATGACGACGGGAACGTGATTTCCTTTCTTTTATTACTAATATTTATTCAGCAAAACGACGCAAGCTCATCAACCCGACGAGACGACCTAGTCACATGTAAGCACTATCAACTGTTCTTTTTTCTTTTAGCGCCAGGATGCAGTTTAACGTAAGGTTAGTTTCACATGGAATAAAATAACATACATTGGAGGTGCGGACACAGTTTACCAACGCGATCAATCGTCTTGCGTGTCGAGGATTGGTGCAAAACGCCAATATACCTGAAACGCGCAGCAAGCAGCCGCACCAGCAGCGCTCCGGGAACTACAACTTAGATGGCGGCAGTGCCATTGTCGGAAACTCGCGCATACGCAGATGGTCTGGTGAGATCGGTCTATTCACTTTAGTTAGCCATACTTTTTTAGCCATGAAATTTGCGCTTGTGGGCGGCGACAGTGACACACCCAGAGCTATTGAAAGCTCTTAAATAATTTCGCGATAGCTTTCAGTGATCCCCATTGGACGCTAGGCTTAGACCATATGTACATTAAGTGGCAGTGGACAGCGTGTGCCGTTTGAACGAAATCGGAAAACTTCACAAGTTTTCAGCGGAAATACTCACCGTAAAGTGTTCGTCGTAGTAAAGAATAAATCGTCCGAGAACGACCAGCTCCCTGCAGATGACGTTGGCTACCAAGGCGACAAGTACGGGCAACGGGTGCCTCACGTCGAAGAGTGGTGGCGTCCTCAGGTAGTTGAACACGATTACTTCCCTGGCGACGAGCATCCTGTACAGTCTCAAGGTTCCGAAGCCCGGTGAGTGAAGGATCGTGAGGCTGGTCCATTGCAACGACTTCTTCAGAATACCGATACTCTTGACGGATATCCGTATGTACATCTCCAAGAATCCTGCTGTGCTGTCAAAGGAAACATACGAGTACACACTGTCTAATATTTCCCACTTCAGCGTCATGTTCCAGGCGTTGATCCCCACGCGAGACACGACATTCGAAAAGTACGCCCTAAACGTGCTGCCGTACAACGTTTCCAGTCGATTGACAGAGAGCGTGGTGAGGTGAAGCATTTTCCAAGTGTACAACTTGTAGTCGTGGCCACCGTATTCGGACTCCCACATAGCCAGCGGCAGGATGTCTTCCAGCGCCTGCGTGCACTTGTGGTGTTGGTACAGCTGAGAGCTGGACGCTAACCCCATGTCTTCCATCATGCGCGTCGTCAGGTAACTCGATGCATAGGGCGAAAGCAGCCAGACCACGTAGGCGCCGAGAAAAAGTTTGAAGTTCTCAGTGAGGTTGGCCCGGCTGAAGTGGGTCGCGTTCAGCTCGTAGAACAGCTCGGGCTGGAGGCTCACGATCTCGTTTTCTGGCCACAGTTGCGAGTCGTCCGCAAGATGACCGTTCAGCGCTCGCCGAAGTTCGGGGTCGCGTAGGTCCAGGTACACGGGGAGGCCCACGGGGTTCCAGAAGAGGTGGACCTGTTGGGCGATGAGCGAGTGCGCGGCCGTCACTGCATGGATCATCCTGGAATAGGACTGTCCCGTACCGCCCACGATCTCCGCGCAGCGCCGGAGGTAGGCGCGGTGTTTACCGAAGTGAAGGAGCCTCTCGAACGTCGACATCCACTCGATGGCACGCTCGTCTAAGGTCGTGTAAATTATGTTCTCGTTTGGGCGCGATGGATGACGACCCACGAAGAAGGCCCAGAATGTGTGTATGCCGAAGTGCAGAGACGACTTGACGAGGGTGCCGAGAAGTTCTGGTCTCGAGGCCGGCGTCTTCTGAGGCCAGGGGAGGCCTAGTTCCTTCAGAATGTGTCGAAGAGTCCACAGGCTCTCTCTGCCCCTCTGCAGCACCGAAATGAGAAAGAAAGGTCATCCATATTTCACCCCGCGGGTTTCTTGTGCACTTAACTTTGCTATTAGCAGTGAATGTGCTGAACTGAATTAACACTTCGGAAGCGAGAATGTGAGCCGGGAAGCAGTGGTTCGCACAAGCTAAGAAATTGTGGATATTCTACCTCTCGTCAACTTCTACATATTTTGCAAGCTGACAGTACAACACTTTCGCAAGCAGGTGCCGCTGTGAAGAAGTTTTTTAGTGGACTTTAGTGGACTCTACGAAGAAGTTACTACCGTAAAAAGGCATGCTTGTTCTCCATGATCCGCCGAACACGTCTCTTAACGCATTTCTGGTTTCCACTGAAGTTTTATAATCAATCAGGTGTTTTCACTTCCTTCTTTTGAGTTGCTTCTGCATTCTGCGTTCTGCAGCATATTGCATATTGCATATTGCATTCTGCAATATAGACTACGCAAACTTAAAGGGCCTCTGCAACATTTTTTGTACATAGCCAGAAAAGGCTGACGATCGGTAGTCGACGTTCTCGCGAACTTGTCAGCCAAACGCTGTAGTGCAGGGCGTGGCATGGAAATTGCAATTAGGTTCCAAAGTCAGCAATAAACATAGGTCGGTAAAAAAATTGGAGCTCACTGAGACTCACTCAAGAAATATATTTTGCTTTGAGGGCTCACTCGAACTCAAACTCGCCAAAATTTTCCTCAACGGGAATCACTCGGACTCGGACTCACTAAACTTTCTCTGAACCGGACTCACTCTGACTCAAACTCACCAACATAATACTCAGCGGGACTCACTCAGACTCAGACTCACGGCTAGACCTGAGCCTGAGCGAGCCTGAGTGTGTCGACTCATGAGTCCGTTAGTGTCAGATTAGCTTTTTCGATAATGGTGTCAGTGCTCTTTAACGCCAATATCTCACATAATCTGTGCTCTATGATCTTTTACTTTCAAATACGAGTTATCAGCGGTTTCAATCCAGTCAGGACATTTTCATGAAATGCGCGACTCACACGGGACAACCGTATCATGAACTCCCCATAAAAGAGTTTGCGGGGAAGGCCATCGCACCACCGCCCCTTCTCATAACTCGCACTTCTGATCAATAAATGTTGAAGTGGCGCATTAACGCTAGTGCGTTGAGATATGTGTGAATAGACTTGAGTATAAACGTAAGACGATAGAAGGCTGATAGTAATGCTGAAGATGAGCAGATAGGACCATAGGTTGGCAACAAAAGGTGGAGCTACTCAGTCTCACTCAACAAATATATTTTGTAGGGGTGTGCAAATATTCGAAAATTGCGAATAACGAATCGAATACTGTTCTATTCGATTCGGCATTCGAATCGAATAGTGGATATTCGAAATACCGAATAATTTTCGAATAGTTTTCGAATAGTTTTCGAATAATTTTCGAGTAATCAGCGCCTACGACAAAACACCAAAGGAACGAAACGATGAAACATCGAGAGGTGATTTTTCTTGTTTAATTCGCTAAGATGCATGCAGCTGTAGTTTTTACGAGACTATCGGCGTCATATTGATCACCAGATGGAGCCGCTTTTGCTTAACATTGCTTGACATTGCTTTCGCTTTTGCTTAACATAGACAAGGTATTAGGCCAGCATGAAACAAGGAAGTTTTTCTTTTTTCTTCGAGCATGGTGGCAGACATGTCACCGCCCCGTTATAAAGGGGACGCTCATAGCATCCATCCATCCATTCCATTGCCGCCAAAGCGTAGAAGCAAAAGAGTCATAAATCCACTATCATCATTATCATCATCATAAGGGCGGTGGTTTTGTTTGCCGTGCTCTTAGCCATACATCGCAGTCATCTCTCACGTGCTCTTGTTAGAGCGCTTTCGCGCTATACTCTCTTTTTCACCGTAGAGCGAAGCGCCATTGCTCATTTGTGTTGTTTTCGGCGGACAACGCTCGCTAATTGCGTTCAAGTTGCTGCTTCGTACCGTGGCGCACCATGAGTAGCGAACAAGAGACGACCCCGAGGAAGCAACGAAGTTCAGTCTGGAGCTTTTTTGACCGAACTGGGACTGGATCGTCAAAGTGTCGCACTTGTGGCTGCGTTTTGAAGACACCGACCAACACTACCACGCCGTTGATAAACCACCTGAAGCGCCATCCAGCTGCCCACAAAGAGTATAGCAGTCGCATCGCAGCCACCACAACGACGCCGGCATCAAAAAATGCCGGTAGTAGGTAAACGACGAGTCTATGCACAGGTTTTCTTCCGCAGCTAAGTGCCAACAGTACCCGCTCCCGGGAGCTCACCATGAAAATTGGCTCATTTATTGCGTCTGGTCTGCACAGTTTTTCAATAGTGGAAGAACGAGGCTTTATTTCACTCATGAAGTGCGCAGTTCCGAATTTCACAGTTCCTAGCCGCACAACGTTTTCCCGGAGTGTCGTGCCAAAATTGTACTCTGCAACAAGACATGCCGTGTACGAGAAGTTGCAAAGCATCTTGAAGACTTGCGCGGCATCCATTGCAATTACGACGGATGGGTGGACATCACGCGCCGGGGACAGTTTTGTAGCTGTGACTTGTCATGTACTTAGCGAGGAATTTGAGCCACATAACTTCGTGCTTGCGTGCCGGTCACTCCGTGAGAGCCACACAGCAAGCAACTTGCGTTCCCTGCTTCAAGGAATTTTCATGGACTGGGGTATCAGTGACAACCTTCCATGTTTTGTTGTCACTGACAACGCGAGAAATTTTGTTTCCGCTATTCAGCAGGGTCCGTGGTTTCGCATTTCATGCTTCGCACATACTCTACAACTTTGTGTTCAAGATGCCAAGAAAGAAACTATTGGCTTCGCCAACATGTGTGCCCATGCGCGGACCATCGTCGGCTACTACAAGCGGAGCAGCACTGCGAGGGCAAGACTGCAGGAAATACAGAAGCAGCTTTCCGTTGACCCTCCACTTGAGCTCGTCCAAGATGTTCCAACGCGATGGAACAGCGAATTTGCGATGCTAGCTCGTCTGCTCAAGCTGAAGACTGCCGTGACGATAATGATTCCTGACCGAAAATGATTCGGTTGAAAACTTGACAAATGGAGAGTGGCGTCAAGTGTCGGCCTTTGTGACAGTTCTTCAGCCAGTGGAAGAGGCTACAACAGCTGCGTGTGCCGAGTCTTACCCGACGCTATCTTTGGTCGTGCCCCTCGTTCACTGCATGAAGCTGTTGCTTTGCGACAAAACAAGCGACTGTGATGAGTACGACTTTGCGCAGAACCTTCTGAAATCGATAAAAGCTAGGTTTCCGGCTGTACGCACTACTGCGCCCCATTGTCTTGACACATTGCTTGATCCACGTTTCAAAGATGTATGCTACGGTGAGGAAGAAAAAGTGGAAGTGCGAGCTCTGATGCATTCAGTGCTCAAAGAAATGTCTTGCCGTTCAGTAGACGTGGAGATGCCTGCAGACTGTAGTGCCAACCAAAGTGGACAAGCCAGTGAGTATTCTCCATTGTGGAAAATTTTCAGTAGCTTGGCTGCAGGACAAAAAGGGGGTGCTGATCTATTAATGCAGGAATTGTCAGGTTATCTTGAAGCTCCGCTGCTGCCACGTCAATAAAACCCTTTTCAATGGTGGCAGAACGTAGGTAAGGCAAAGTACAAAAATCTGGTGACGGCAGCAAAGCGCTACCTTTGTATTCCTGCATCCCAAGTGCCTAGTGAGAGGCTTTTCTCAGCCTGCTCTAATACAGTTACCAGCAGAAGAGAGTCGCTGAGTTCGAAACACGTTGAGGAACTAGTGTTCTTGCACGGGAACTACCGATATTGTCCTAAAGCGCTCTGAGAAACAGAATTGCTTTGTGACGCTTTCAGCTTGACCAGCACGAGTTTGTGTAAGTAAATTTAGCACAAGGCAGATTTCGCAATACCAAAGTTTGTGGAAAATCCACACATAGCCCGTGTTATTTATCATGTGAGTAGTTTGCATTATGTAGGTGGCCTACTTGAAGTTATTTTGTTTCGTGCTTTTGTAAATATAAGCCCTTGCGTGTTGCTCCGTGTAATTTTATTATCACTGCTGTATACAAAATTACCTCAATATACGTAATTTTGGTGTTTTTGTTGGTTAAATAGAATTGTCATGTGCCTTGTTAACGTTTGTGAATCTCGTTTTAAATAGAACTTGCAATTCTAGGGTGATTTTTCAAAACCTGAATGAAGTTTGTCTATTCCTTTCCATTCAAAATTGCTGCCTTACTATTCGAAAACTATTCGAATAATATTCGATTCGTATTCGTATTCGATTCGGTTTCATCACTATTCGATTCGTATTCGATTCGGTTCTGAAATCCACTATTCGCACACCCCTAATATTTTGTGCTTAGGGCTCACTCTGACTCACACTCACGCATATTTTCCTCAACCGGACTCACTCGGACTCACTCTGACTAAAAGTTTCCTCAAGCGGACTCAATCTGGCTAAAACTCACCGAAATAATATTCACCCGGACTCACTCAGACTCAGACTCATGGCTCGATCTCAGTCTGAGTCAGGCGAGTCATGAGCGAGTTCGCCGACTTATGGGAATAAATCGCCTGCTCTTCTCTCAGGAAATGAAGCCATATAAGCACAATTTTTACTGCGTCACAAGCACATTGACACGGCCATTTGGTGATTTGAGGTTTGATTTGAGATACGAGATTTGGTTTATTTTCCCCATAATCGATACAGTTATAACAGGTTGTACAAGAAGAAGGAAAAAAAGTACTATTCATAATGAGGATAGTGGGGTAAAAGCTGCAATATCTGCAGCTTGACAAGCCCCGCCACCCGAAACAATAGCTGCAATGTGCGGTACAGAAAGCGGTTTGTTGAGGTAAATATTTGAACTCACATTGCAACAATCAAGATGTATTTCCACACTCAAGATGTATTTCCATTAGAAAACGAGACTTTAAAAGACACCGTACTTAAAATAGAATTTTTGGGCATTACACGTTGAGTATGATTGGTTAGTTTGAATTTGTTTAGTACACTGGGTAGGCAATACTGTAGTAGTTGCGACCCATAGTTTGTACGCGGTCGTGGAGTGTACTAGTTAACAGTGTGTCTCGTTGTACGTGTATTAATGAGACCTAACAGACAGCAATGCCAAGGAAAGTATAGGGGGTGTTATTTGTAGTAATTAGAATATAAATGTGAAGAAACTAAAGTGGACGAAAAGATAACTTGCCGCCGGCAGGGACGGAACCTGCGACCTTCGAATAACGCGTCCGATGCTCTACCACTGAGCTACGGCGGCGGTCATCTCCCCGTCCACATTATAGGGTATATATGTGGATTGAAATTTAGGAGTGTCAGTCAGCGCCAGTCGCAGCCATGGCGGCGAGTGTGGAACACTCTTTTTTCTGCCATTTTGGCGTCACGTAGCACGTGATCTATATACGAGCAGGCAGCTGACCAATAATCCCTCGCATACTACCTGAAGGCATCATGTCTGCCGGAACGAGACCGTCGCTATGAATGAAGGAAAGAAGATTACTTTTGAGGGCTCGTTTTTCTTTGTTAGTCTAACAAAGAAAAACGAGCCCTTAAAAAGTAATCTTCTTTCCTTCGTTGTACGTGTAGATAGATTTAGAGTTAAGTTTGCTAATGTATGTATGTAGCGGCTCTTACGGATTAGTTCTGATCTAAATGTTGTTAAGTGACAATATTCATAGAAAAATTCAAGTTTTAAGCTCTTAAATCTTACAAAGGATTCAGACGTATGTGCATTGTATGAACGTGTGAACTGAATGGAACGTACGGCGTTTTTTGTGATATGATTAAGTTATGTAATGATTTTTAGTCCTGGTACCCCAAACTAAATGACAATAGCGCAAATGGGGAGTAAATAAGGCATGATATATAAGTTTTTGTTGTTCTGGTAATATGCCTTGACATTTCCTTAGGATTCCCACTACTCTACAAAGCTTATTCCTTATGTAATCGGTGTGATGCTCCCAAGAAATGTGTTCGTGAAACACAACTCCTAGCGTCTTTGCAGAGAGAGAGAGAGAATTCTATTTTCACATTATTTAAGTGCAGTGAAATATGTATAAAACATTGTGTAGATTTCGCTCGGAAAATAACAGTTTTAGTTTTAGAGCAGTTAATTCGTAAAGTTTTTTACTGTCCAAGCGTACAGTCTGCCTAATTGTCATTTTCCATTGATATGATATTGTCGATATTCGTTCCAGAAAAAAACAAGCTTGTGTCATCTGCATAAATAACATATCTTATTGATGTGTCAATTCTTGTGATGTCATTTATGAAAATAATAAACAAAAGTGGGCCGAGTATGCTACCCTGTGGTACGCCATGTGTTATTTTTGCTACTCGGGATAGTTCCTTCATTATTGACACACACTGGTGTCGGTCAGTCAAGTAACTTTCAATTAAATTTATCACAACACCGCGAATGCAATAGTTTCTTAACTTTTGCAGTAGCGTTACAATGTCATGGTTTATAGTATCGAAGGCCTTGGAGAAATCTATGAAGACACCTAACGTTAATCTTCTGTCTTCGATATTTTTTAATATTAATTCCTTTTGATGAAGCAGCGCACTTTGGGTTGAGAGGCCACGCCTGAAGCCAAATTGTGATGGTGCTTTAATTTGATGTTCGTCAAAAATACCTTGACAGCCTAGTAAAAATACTCTTTTCTAGACCTTTTGAGAACACTGGCAATATTGAGGTTGGCCTGTAATTACCCAGATTATTTTACAGCGAAAGCTGTTATGAGACCACAACAAGGGCAGTTTTTGGCTCCGTAGTTGTCCGCCGCCAGTGTTCCTGTATGCCCTTGTCATTCCGGCGATATTTCACGCGGAGCATTTGCCGTGCTTTGTGGGATTAAAGCACGGAACGCCGACCAATAAGGTGTTGAAAGACGCCATTACATCCCGACCGGAAAATATTCTTCGTCCAATTCAAGATTTCATTTCACGAGTTCCACTGGCAGATCCGGCTTGGTGCAATCTGTGTGCTCGCAGCAGGATTTTGGAGGCCGTTCTGGATCGCCCATTAAATATTGCCGTGAAAACGGCGGTGATGCATTCTCGCTTACCCGGCTGAGGCACTTGAGCAGCAGCGCCGACGCCTTGTCTCGCGCGCTCAGCGGGTTCTTCGGAATCTGACGTAAGAGGTGGCGCTTGATGACCTGGCCATGGAACAAGTGTTCGTATTTTTGCGCTGGCGACCAGTAGCCTCGATAAACGTCACGGTCCCAGTGACTGCATACGTGCCTGGGAAAAGCGGACGACATGCAATATCCTCTTTAGTTCGGAATGATCTTCAGATACACCGGTAAAAGTTCCAACAATACGCGCGAACCAGATGAGAGAAGCAGATGTACATTTGGTCGAAATTATTACAGTTAGCGGACATCTATTGAAGTGAGGGGATTTAAACCACCATGGCAGCCAATAGATTACACCTTGCTTTGTTTCTGAACACCAACAGGATCACCATCAGCATAAGGAAGGAAAGCCGATCATCAGCAATATTCCAAAGAAGATACGCGCTTATCTGCTCACGCTTCAAAGGCTAAATGTCTCTATTTTCCTGCATGAGACGTGTACATCTTGAATACTTTTTTTTGGAAATGTGCCTTAAAAATCCAACATGGCAATCTATTTTAAACAAATTGTTGTTTCAACTAATTGATGTTCCAGTTCACTTGTTACTACCACTGCTTGCTGTTTAAGCCGGCCGTTATCTGTACAACGCCAACAAAATGTTCTGCGCCACTATGACGTTACCGCGCGTTGCCTAGCAACCGGTTGCACAGCTGTGCGCCAGCCCGCCTGCTTGGGCACTGCGCGTAACTTGGTCGCGCCAGACGTGACGCCACGGCCAACTGCGCATGCGCTTGTTTGTACTGTATAAAACCGGTGCGTGGCGGCGGCGCGCGGCGCCAGACGCAGACATGAGAAGACTGAAGTAGGTTCGCACTGTCGATTGTTGCGTATGACCCTGGAATTCATCTTGGCAGACACCATTGTGCGTTAACCTGACGGCCAGAAAGCTTTCCCCAGGGATCGGCGCTTGCACGGAGCGAAGCGACCTTTGTACGCTCTAACTTCAGCGCGGACATCGCTGGGAAAGCACAAGACATACAAACCACCACCCCATTCACGAGATAAGCGCGCACGCGGGTGACCACGCCCTGTCGCGCAAAGTGCACCTGGGGAGGCAGGAGGCGCGAGCGCATCGCTATGAGCGGGGCGATGACCTCTAAAGCGCGCCCCTCGCGCACTGCGCGCCATCTAGCTGGTGAGCAAGGAAGCACGCTGAAGTAAATGACTCTTATAAATAGCTCGCCGTCAGCATGCTGAAAGACGTACGCCTCGTGGCCTATGCATCTAACGCCGCGCGCTGCGGAGCGAGAGGTCGCCCGTTCGATTCTGGACTTCGGAAAAAACTTTTCTGAATTATTTTAGGAGTTTGCTCCTTATGCTCGGCGCTTGTCCATCGCCGTAGTAGCCGCTAGTTCTCATTTGCTCCCGCTAGCTAGGCTCAGCGCATGGTCGCGCGAAAGAGAAGTCCTTCTCCTCTTGTTCTTCGAGCGCCTTGATGATGATATTAACGCAGGCAAAACCACATATAGCACAGTCAACTGTTGCATGCGGCGCTCGCTGCACTCCGGCGCGTGCTCTAGCTTGATATGAGACCGCTGGAGGGCCACAACTGCGCGCTTTCTCTCTCTCTCGACAGTCGACAGTCAGTGCGCTTCGATATTAATAACATGAACAAAGAAGGCAAGCCGGCGGAGCGGAGGGCTCGCAAAGCAGCAGCAGCGCAGGCCAGCCGCTAAGACCCTGCGGTGAGAGCTTGTGAGGGCGCAGAGGGACGTCAGCATCGTGCGGACCCCGATATACAAGCCCGCGAAGGCGAAGCAGCGCGGAAGCGGCGGCAAGAGAACTTCGAAGGAGGTGCAGGCGCGGGATACAGCAGCCAAGCGCCGAAAGCGGTCGCTACCTAAGTTGGTGGCGCCGACGTGCGCTTCAACCGTGATTTCCTCGATCACACGTTCGGCCACAGCTGCAATGTCTGCGACCGCTTGTGGTTCGACAACAATCTGACCACTACAGCTACTATAACAACGTGTCACGTCTTTATATTACAGTAGAGGAATTGTACGGAGCATTCACGGTTTACACGATTATCTCCGAGCAAGCTCCTCTAACATCATTATATATATATATATATATATATATATATATATATATATATATATATATATATATATATATTGTAATGACGAAGAGCGACACCGGGGCTCTGGCGCGAGAGCAGGACGCGCGAAGAAGAGAAGAACGAGGTGGAGAATAAGAACAGCCGGCCCACGAACGGGCGTTGTCTCTTGTTTCTCTGTTTCTTCTTCACAATGGCGCAGTCTACGAACTATGAACCGTAAGTGCGTCCTCGTGGCTCATCGGCGCTGCGGACCTTCCCTCCAAGGAACGATTATGCAGCCCGTCTCGCTACTACTGCCGGAAGCACCTGTGCCACCATTCAAGGACGGCGTCCAGGCCTCCTAGGTGGCTCAAGGGCAGGCTTACCCCGGCGCCGCGAAGACAGTACACAGCCTACCGTTGCCCGGGAATGCTGTCCACGCTTCCCGCAGCGACAACGGCTTACTCAGTACTCCATCGGCACCCGAGCCTCCTCTGAGTACGCTGATCGTGTCCTACTCTTCGGACGTCACCACTGGCTCCACGCGCGGATCGGCCGAGAGCGCCGCCGAGCTTTCCGCCACCATCGCGCGACTATATATATATATATATATATATATATATATATACGGGACATGACAGCAACGGCAACAGCAAAAAACCATTCGAGGGTGCCCACATAATTGCTGTCGCAATACAAAATTTTGCAGCTACAGACGACGCCTGATGCGCGTTGCGCAAATTTGTTTGCTAGTGCGCCAGTGCTGCGTTTCTTCGATCCACGAGACTTGCCAACAGCATGCTAAGCGGGACGGGCATTTCATTCTTCATCGACAAAGCAGGCGTAGCAAGTTAAGCCTAGAAGTACTCTGCTCAGCCTAATGACTATGAGTGACACGTTGCCTTTCGTATATTTCATCGCACTCTCTTAGGGGCCCCTCACGAGCCCCCACTGAACTTTGTTAAAATACACATGCACTTGAAGTTGTATACCGCAGACACCTTACCGAAGAAGTTTTCAATTCAGTTGATAACTGGACTTGATCAATGAAATAAATATTTGCTTTCACCAAGGGGCTAGCTTAATTTACAAAGCGGGCACTCGCTGTTACTTTGCTCGGTTGGCGTTCGCGAGCGCTGCATGCACCCAACTGCAGGAGCCCATAAAGACGATGATGTCCGCGTTTCACAGCCTGCTAAATCTGATATGGCTCATCAACCGAGAAAGCCCTCGGAGTAGTAGTCTCCGTAAACTCGAACGGTACCGAAACTCATCATCATCGCCATTAGCGCACCGGATGGCGTACGGCTTCGAACCGTCTTAGGCGAATGCATAAGCCACCCGGCTCTGTTTTAGGGGCGAAGCTCCTCAGGGTGTGGGCTTGTCCCTCCTTTGTAGTATGTAGTAGTAGGTAGCCACGCATAGTGGGATGTGTCCACTCCATGTGATAAAGATGAGGATGACGACTGATGACCATGAAGAATAAGCACGTTCCACTATAGTGGAATGTACCCACTACACGTGATAACGATGACGATGACGCTGATGATCATGAAGTATAAGCGCGTTCCCTGACGATGACGACTGATGCCCATGAAGAATAAGCGCGTTCCAGTATAGTGGAATGTACCCACTACACGTGATAACGATGACGATGACGCTGATGACCATGAAGTATAAGCGCGTTCCAGACCACACATTCTCCTTCTGCCATGGATGAAAATGATCATGAACACGCTCTCGCCCTCGAAAGGCAAAACGGCAACGCCGACAACAAACGTTCCCCTGAGCTTACCGACATATATGAAGACCCCCGCGTTTGTGTGTAGTCTTTGTATGATGATCGAGTGGGCAAAATTTACGGGGATTGACGGTTTACCAGATACCTCCGGAGCTTCGCCCACTCATAATCATTCACTTCGTGGATATGGCGTGATTTTTCCCCCTTCTCTCTATTTTGCTCCAGCGTACACACATTGCGCCCTTTGCGTTGGATGATGTACGGGCCGTGGTCAACGGTATTCTGCAAAGCGCCTCTTTCGTAGATGTGCGACGACTATGACGTAAGCAACTCTCCAAGCGTGGCTTCCTCGAAAGGAAGGGGCGCGAACGTCTGTTTTAAAGTTAGACCATATTGATGCTGCGTGTCGCACTTTGCAAGCATGAGCGCCACCGACCTATCTACAGGCGCCGCGATACTTGATTTCAAATGCCCATACCTGGTGAGTATGCGCTATGATATGTGCGAATCCGATGAGTTACGCAGGATGAAGAGGTGCATTTCTTATTGTAGCGTTAGCTGCACTTGCCTAGCCGGAGCCGATTTCGCGTGGAGGGTCATGAGCCGTGCTGCGCATGCGCGAGGATCAGTGATGTCACACAGCTGGGTCACCGGAGCTGGCATCTCACGCGCTCTCCGACACCGCCGCGCGCGGCTCGCCGCTGCTGGTCTGCGCCGCATTCGAGAGGAGTGACGTCGCAGACACTGGCGCCGGCGCGCGCGCAGCTGTTCGCCTTCGCTGTGCAGTCGCCGTCTGACAATGCGCTGGGGCCGCTTGATAGCGCCTCTGACTGGCGTTTGCAGGTGGGCAACACCATGGAGAAGGAGAGCGCAAATGCTGCTCGACGGCGCAGAAGAGCCGAGAAGCTTATCTCATCGGATCCGAAGTAGTTGCCTGGCAATTAGCAGTTCAGCGTACGAAGAATGAACAGAAGGCTAATAATCCTAGACAATCTGGAAAGCTAAGAATAATCAGCTGAACCTTTGCTGACGCTACGTATATCCTGGTATAGCCTAGCTAAGCCACTGCAAATTTTTATTACAGCCAATAGAAAACACATTACAAAAAGACGGAATAGGTACGCGAGACGTGTATTCACCAAACCCATTTGCGAGGTATTAGCCTGATACACCTGACATATACACTGGTGAATACACGTCTCGTGTACCTATGCCGTCACAATGTTAAGTCGAGTGTTTTGTGACACTAACCGGAGATACACCTATTAAATTTACACCAGATGCATGAGAAATGAACATGAAGTAAATAAAAGGTGGCTTATGAAAGGGGCAGCATACATGAGCAAAAGTTATACTATTCGTGATCTTGAGATCCTTATACAGTCAGTTCAGATCCTTACACATCAGATCCTTATACATTTTCGTTGAAACTGCATCCATCTCCTATTGTATGGTCCGTTATGTCACTACACGAGTTCTTAATCAAACTTCACGCTTATATAAACGTAGAGTATGGAGTGAACAGATAGAATTATGTGTAGAACAATGTTACGAATCTGGAGGAGACGCCCATGACAGGTCTAGCCTATTAGTGCAGTTATGTATGGTAGATAAGAAAAGATACAACGGTGGCTTCCCGTTGCTAGGGCGACCGTATTAAAACCCACGCTGCCACTCACTGGTAAAAGTCGTCGACGGGTGCACGCTGTAGTTGAGCGAGCGCTGCAGGTCGTCGTCCAGCGTGAACTGGTCCCGTTGCCACGGTCCAGTCGCTTCAGCAGCAGCGCCGGCGTGGCTAGCAGCGTGGTCGCCGTGACGAGGGCGGCGGGCAGCACGAAGCAAGAGTAGCGCGGGCAGGACGCTGCACGGGACGTGTCCTTGAGGACAGGAGTGCCGGGCCGGACTGTGGGAGGCTGCTCAACGGGTGGACGGGGCCTCGGAGTCAGCTTCACAGAACTCCTGCGTCGTCGCATGCCGGTTGGCCTTGGAATGGCCCACAGTTCCGAAAGAAAATGCTCGAGGTGAACCTGCGCTTGAGGTTGCGGCTCGAGCTTCCAGTGCGTCTTGGTGGCTCGAATTGCGGGAACTCGGGGAGGACTTCGAACAAAACCAACACGTCCGGTTGTCGTCGTCTTCTTCTTCTGCTCGTGCAAGTTCTGGCGCGTGCACATGCTGGGGCGCACGTTGAGGTGATGTTGATAGTGACGGCGCTTTTAGGGGCGAAGCTCCTTAAGGCGGCACCCGTTCGTCCCTCGTAGTCGTAGTAGTGCGTAACCAGTCGTAACGCTAGTACCACATCTTGACCTCCAAGGTGGTGCCGGTGGGAGATTTTTCCTGTGCGTTGTGAACAATAAAAATTCCAGCGTGCGCGTTAACTAAAAGCCGAATTCCTACTGTCTGTCATTCCCCATTAGCAGCCATTAGCATGTCCTGTAGGAAAAGTTAGTAGAATAGAAGTGTAAGTGTTAGCTAAAACGCCGACTTCTTCTGTCTCTCATTCCCATTAGCAGCCGTTGTTTACCTCCAAGGTATGCCTGGTGAGATTTCTCCGGTGCGTGATTAAACAATAAAAATTTTGTTCAAAAACGCCGTTGATTGATGAATAAATACCAACGAAAGACGCCAGATGTTTTGTAAAAGCAGAACGAAAGAACGCCAGATGTTTTTCTTAAAGTGTAGTAGTAGTAGTTGTAGTGTAGCCACCTCGCCGATCGTCAACGGCGAGGTGGACCGGCAACGGCGCGAGGACCCTGCCGTACGAGAGTTAAATCACACTAAAAGACATACTTTGCGGGCGATACACTCTAGTGAGCTTTCAACTTTCCGTCTTAATGTACATGATAAAGAAATTATTTCTACGAAAAACGCAAGGCACACCTTGAGCAATTATTGGTTTTGGGACGCTAAATGGAACCATGAGGCTATGCGAAGCCGGAGCACTTGCACGATCGCGTTCCGTTGGCTTTCGTTGGCATGCTTACCGCCTCCGCGGTCGTGGAACACGCGTCCTGTCTTCCCTCTAGCCTTGCCTTTAATTCGCACAGGGCGAGCGGGGAATGCAGTCGCTCTTGGCGCTCTTTCGCTCGGGAGCGGACTTCTTCCTT